>NC_068283.1:3501609-3514109 GCF_025860055.1 Xyrauchen texanus
CATAGCAGTTATTGAGGTAGCAGACAGTTATAAAGTGACAGTAATTAAAGTGCAACTCAGGACACGTGTGTGTCAAACCAGTCTCTGAGTATTGAGGAGTCTGATGGCTTGGGGAAGAAGCTGTTACACAGTCTGGCCGTGAGGGCCCGAATGCTTCGGTACCTCTTGCCAGACGGGAGGAGGGTAAAGAGTTTGTGTGAGGGGTGTGTGGGGTCAGTCCACAATGCTGGTTGCTTTGTGGATACAGTGTTTTTTGTAAATGTCTTTGATGGAGGGAAGAGAGACCCCAATGATCTTCTCAGCTGTCCTCACTATATTCTGCAGGGCTTTGCGGTCCGAAACGGTGCAAGTCCCAAACCAGGCAGTGATGCAGCTGCTCAGGATGCTCTCAATAGTCCCTCTATAGAATGTAGTGAGGATGGGGGTTGGGAGATGTGCTTTCCTCAGCCTTCGAAGAAAGTAGAGACGCTGCTGGGCTTTCTTGGTGATAGAGCTGGTGTTGAGGGACCAGGTGAGGTTCTCCGCCAGGTGAACACCAAGAAATTTGGTGCTCTTGACAATCTCCACAGAGGAGCCATCGATGTTCAGCGGAGTGTGTTCACCTTGTGCTCTCCTAAAGTCAACAACCATCTCTTTTGTTTTGTCGACATTCAGGGACAGGTTGTTGGCTCTACACCAGTTCGTCAGCCGCTGCACCTCCTCTCTGTATGCTGACTCGTTGTTCTTGCTGATGAGACCCACCACGGTCGGTGTCATCGGCGAACTTGATGATGTGATTCGAGCTGTGCATTGCTGCACAGTCGTGAGTCAGCAGAGTGAACAGCAGTGGACTGAGCACACAGCCCTGGGGGCCCCAGTGCTCAGTGTGGTGGTGGTGGAGATGCTGTTCCCGATCCGGACTGACTGAGGTCTCCCAGTCAGGAAGTCCAGGATCCAGTTGCAGAGGGAGGTGTCCAGGCCCAGCAGGTTCAGCTTTCCAATCAGGTGCTGGGGAATGATTGTGTTGAATGCTGAGCTGAAATCTATGAACAGCATTCGAACGTATGAGTCCTTATTGTCTAGGTGGGTGAGGGCCAGATGGAGGGTTGTGGTGATGGCATCGTCCGTTGAACGGTTTGAACGATACGCAAACTGCAGTGGGTCTAGTGAGGGGGCAGCTGGGTCTTAATCTGCCTCATGACGAGCCTCTCGAAGCACTTCATGATGATGGGTGTAAGTGCGACGGGACGGTAGTCGTTGAGGCAGGACACTGAAGACTTCTTTGGCATGGGGATGATGGTGGTGGCCTTGAAGCACGTTGGAACAACGGCGCTGCTCAGAGAGATGTTGAAGATGTCGGTAAGAACATCTGCTAGCTGGTCTGCACATCCTCTGAGCACTCTGCCAGGAATGTTGTCTGGTCCAGCAGCCTTCCGTGGGTTGACTCTACGTAGAGTTTTCCTCACATCTGCCGTGGTAAGACAGAGCACCTGGTCGTTGGGAGGAGGGGTGGACTTCCTCGCCATCACGTCGTTCTGCACTTCAAACCGAGCGTAGAAGTCGTTCAGCGCATCTGGAAGGGAGGCATCTTTGTCACAGGCAACTGATGTTGTCCTGTAGTTGGTGATGGCCTGGATGCCCTGCCACATGCGCCGCGTGTCACCGCTGTCCTGGAAGTGACTGTGGATTCTCTGGGCGTGTCGCGCTTTGCCTCTCTGATTGCCCGTGACAGTTTGGCCCTAGCTGTTCTTAGGGCTGCCTTATCGCCTGCTCTGAAGGCGGAGTCTCGGACCTCAGCAGCGTGCGCACCTCCGCAGTCATCCACGGCTTCTGGTTGGAGCGTGTGGTGATGGTCTTGGAGAAAGTGACATCATCAATGCACTTGCTGATGTAGCTGGTCACTGATGCTGTGTATTCCTCCAAGTTGGTAGAATCGCCATATGTTGCAGCCTCCTGAACATGTGCCAGTCAGTACACTCAAAACAGTCCTGAAGAGCAGAGATGGCTCCTGCTGGCCAGGTTTTCACCTGCTTCTGAAGCGGTTTTGTGCGTCTGACGAGCGGTCTGTATGCTGGAATTAACATAACAGAGATGTGGTCTGAGTAGCCGAGGTGGGGGCGGGCTCCGCCCGGCACGCGCCTGGGATGTTTGTGTAAACAAGATCAAGCGCGTTCAGCCCTCTCGTTGCAAAGTCCACATACTGATGGAATTTAGGGAGCACTGTCTTGAGATTTGCATGGTTGAAATCTCCGGCGACAATAAACAGTCCGTCGGGGTGAGCGTTCTGCAGTTCGCTCATAGCCCCATACAGTTCACAGAGCGCTTCCTTAGCGTTAGCGCTGGGGGAATGTAAACTCCGGTTATGCAAACAGTGGTGAATTCCGTGGTAGATAAAAAGGTCTGCATCTAACAGTCACAAGCTCCAACAGCGATGAACAGTAACTAGCGACTAACATAGAGTTCTTGCACCATTCCGTGTTGATGTAAACACACAAGCCACCACCGCGAGTCTTACCGCAGAGAGCTGTATTTCTGTCGGCACGAAACGAGGCGAGCCCGTCTAGCTGAATGGCGGCATCCGGAACTCTGTCGCTGAGCCACGTCTCCGTGAAAACAAAGACGCAGCAGTCTCTAAACTCACGCTGCGTAGCCTGCTGGAGTCGGATATAGTCCAGTTTATTGTCCAGGGAGCAAACATTTGAGAGCAGGATAGACGGGAGAGCCGGCCGGCTAGGGTTTGTTTTTAGCCTAGCATGGACCCCCGCCCTCTTTCCGCGCTTCCGCTTTCTCGCACACCGCTTACGACGTCCTCTCCACCGGCATCAGGCGACGCCGAGGGCTGGAGGCCTGGTCTCCGCAGCAAGCCGAGTACGCGTAGCGCCTCCTGCAGGTCATCATGCAGCTTGGTTTTTGCATGATTCTTATATTTCAGTAGTGTCTGGCGATGGTAGACACGAACACTGGTTGCTCCGATGTCCATGTGTTGCAAAAGTCGGGCTTTTTTAACAAAAATAGCACCGTTGTGGATCCGGAGTGGCCGCTGCGTGCTACCGCGCCGCCATCTTGGATCACGTCTTAAGAGATCAAGATTAAGTTATTGATTACTCTGAATCCTCTTCTATTCATTTACCTTTTGATCAGTTTCTAATGAGATTCAAACTGATAGTCTTTAAGTGGCTTCCTCCTACATTAAAGCTTCAGTTATGATAGAAATGATTCATAAAATGGGATTCTCCTGCTCGGTTCCTCCAGAGCGGTTTCTCCTATTTTAAAGACCCAGTATTGATATAAATGATTTCAGAGGAATACAGAATAAATCAAAAAGTAACAGTTTATTTGCCAGGTAGGATTTAAAACACAAGTTAAAGAAACAAGTCAAAGAACATACCTGGCAGTTGAGAAAAGTACATGTAATTGCAAAGCATGGGAAATCTGAATGCAGATTCCTATTATTACAGTTACACACATTGAGGTGTGGGATCATCTGACTACAGAGAACATTGAGCTCTGGGCCAGCTTTCCTTAAATACCCAGAGGGAATACACATTGTGTACCAAATGGTATTATCCTTTGATCAATGAGAATTTGGGGGTAAAAGGGTTCTTGGCTTCCTGGTGTTACACATTCAAGGAGGGGTTAGACCTCCGGAATTATTCAGTATTTGGCAAAGACCTTATAACTTTGTTGTCATTAAGTTTTATAAACCTGGGTACAAAACACTATACCAGACGCACCGAGACATTTTAAATGATACCAAACATGTTACACAAGTTACATTATTTGTATACATCAGATATGGTCTTTTGTTACATGCAGACCTTAGGTGAGTTTGAGGTGATTCTGGGCTGAAGGGGAATGGATGAGGAGAAGAGGGGAGAGAATGGGACAGATGTGTAAGGGCAACAACGAGGTGTGATTTTACAGTCTTCACTCAGTGGGGTGTGATGCCTCAGGAAGAGTTGCTAATTGTGAGAAAGTTAATTTGTTGATTTTCTCAAAGATCATACATTTACTCTTTGCCTTTGAATGTAAACACATTGGCACCCCACCTTACAGTCCGCTCTCTGGCCAAGCGGGAAACTCAATAGTTTCTGCGTGGTCACTATTAGGCGTTCAAGGTGCCAAGTCCATTTTGTCGCTTTTTATGCATCTGCAGAACACCTGGTCCCACCAGATACATGTAGCAGGTGGATAATTGGGTTTGTCCCTGAATGTGTCTGGTTGAGGTTAGCACATGTGTTCAGTTCATCGAATCCATCAAGGCTCTTTTGGCTTGTTCAGTGGACATGTCATTCCATCATGGAGCTTCTGGTTGTACCTTCCCTTTGATGATGATCTGACTCTTAGAAGAACTCTGCCACCTCCAGTGGTGGTCTTCTGGGCCAACCTCAATTAGGTGAAGGAGTTCTCACTGGTAATGTATAAGCACCTGAACAGCATCTTAAATGACCATATAAAGACTTTACATTTATGAGTTTAGTGTCGTTGGGAGAAAAAGGTTGTAAAGTGTTACATGTACAAACAACATAATGGTGAGTTTCATGACAGCAAGTGCAACTGGTATATTGTGTCTCAGTACCCTTCAAGGTCATATACCCAATAATGTGATCCCATTTGATGATCTGATCATTCACTACTCCACCAATAGAGTGTACAGTAGTGGAATTTGGAAATACTTGGTCTGGATGGATTAAAGGAAAGGTGACAAAAAACCCAAGGCAACCAGTACATTCATCACCAATATTCATTATTGCCATGGATATTTGGTCTGAATAAATTACAGGAAACATACCACAGAGTCAGTATAACTAGTACCTTCTCCAGTGGTATGCGTCATTTTGCATACAGTAATAATAATTATTCTATGAGTGTAGAATCACAGGTGTAGATATATATAATAATCGCAATGCTAATTCAAAATTATCCAATGTGATTGATTTGCTGGCTAAGTCAAAATCGATGATACATGTCTATTTTCAAAGTGGGTTGTGGATTGATTGAAGTGTCTGCACAATTTTTTATTTAATTTGATGCAGGTGGAAATGTAGAAATTTGGGTGGCAAGTTTGTTTGCAATTTGTAATTAAATCATCGATGTGTGACTGTAGCCATGCAAAAGTCCCATGCATATTACAGTATTTCAAATAAGTTGTTGGGAAGTTGTAAATAGTGACTGTTTTATGGAAACAGGTTTGTAATGTCCTATGTGTGAGAGGTTATGTGTATGTGAGAGGCAGGCCAGCTCTGCAGTGGATTAGTACTTTCAGAATCTAGGCCATTATTTTGTTCCATGATGTGTAGTGATAAATGTGTGTGTTCTATGTTTAGGAGATGGGTGAAATCTGTTCTAGAACAATCGGTGTTGCAAAATTGTGGTTCCGGTGCTAAACCGGGAGGCCATATAGCTATTTTTGTTTGTGTAGTGCTGTGAGGCGTGAAAGGCCTCTTTGAGTATTTCCACACCCATCTCCATCATGGCCAAATTGTTGACCTGTCTTGAAGCAGGGGGATCAGAAACCTTTTTGCATCTGGCCCTCATGAGATTGTAACCCAGTGAAATGGGTTCCTTGATCAGACTCGATTTAGATGGGCGCAACCCAAAGTGGAATGATTTGGTTGGCCATCACCCGTGCCACAGTGTTTGCAGTGTTATTGCGGGTGGTAATTGCTTCCAAACACCTAGAGAATATATCAATGATCACCCACTTAGAGAATATATCAATGATCACCAGGCAATAACGATATCCCCCTTTGGCACTGGGGAGTGTACCAATGAAATCCAACTGTAAGGATTCCCAGGGTCCCTTGGATGGGTCTGACCTGCATAGATTAGTGCTTCCGGGTTTACCCTGATTAACTGTTTCACAAACTATGCATGTACTACACCACCTGTCGACATCAGAAGTCATTCCTGACCACCAAAATGGTGTTTGTATCAACTGCTGTGTTTTAACAAATGATATATGGGCATATTCATGGTACAGTTTGATTATGGGTTTTTTAAGAACTTCTGGAATCACATATTTCCCATCTCTGAGTATTATGTCTTCTGTGACAGTGACTAACTGATCCTGCTGTAAGTGCGGTGCAATCTCCCCCCAAGCTGTCCACAAATATTTCTGATATTGTTTCAGGTCGATGGGGGTGATTTGGGCCACACTCACAGCAGGGGCAGGTAGTATGTCTGGTTGCCACTCGTCTCCTTTCGTGGCTGTGATTTTGGCTAATTTATCAGCAATGTTGTTGTTTTGCTCGTGTTCGTTGAGGTTTCTGTTTATGTGTGTGACAATGATGTTGTCACCCACATAGTCAGCTACTCTGTCTGCATCCAGTAGGGGGCCAAGTGTATCTTCCACAGTTGTATGGAAGATTGCAGGGTGAGGGTCTTTTGGCATCCTTTCCCAAGTATACAGAGTTTGATTTACAGTAAAGGCTAATTTCCACTGGTCGTCATGCTTAACCTTGATAGACCAGAAGCCATTCTTGATGTCTAAGATTGTAAACCAAGAGGCTTTTGTTGAAATTTGCGATAATAGGGTAAAAGGATTTGCCACTATTGCAGTCGCTTTAGGCAGGACTTGATTCAGACGCTGATAGTCTATACAAAGTTGCCATTTTCCGTTTGGTTTTGGTACTGGCAGACAGTTGGTAGATGAACTGCACTGTCGAACTACACCTCTTTTTTCAAGCTGTTGGACTCTCTCATGAACAGCAGCCTCTACCTCTGGCTTAATGCGGTATTGCTTTTGTGGGGGAGGTGGCTCCCCCTCAATGCATACTTCAAAATCAATGAGGCCTCGGTCATGTTCGTGATAAGCCCAAACATTGCTATATTTATCCATTAGCAGTTGTATGGGGTCTGTTTTGGAAATGGACATGATGCTTTCCTTGTCTCGTGAAAAACATTTTTTCATTGTTTTATTTGTTCGCAATTCAATTTGTTTTTCAAGGCAGTGAATAAAAAAGCCATGTTTTTGCATGATGTCCATTCCCAATACAGTTCCTTCACTGTTGTCTGGTAAATACCAAAAAGGCTCTTCTACCATTATCATGCCTAAGTCGAGTTGAACTGGTTGTTTTTTGGTCGCGATCATTAGTGTGTCGCCTATGACTCTAATTTGTATGTTTTCATTTGTTAGAGGTAAAGGAATGTTTGTGTAGGAGCATGCAGTGCCGGTATCGATAAGTATGTTGGCTAACCGGCCTCCAATGTTAGCCCTTAATTTGATACGGTTGCCGCTGTTGATAATACTCCCTATTTCATTGGAGGCCACGCATCCCTATTGTATGTTATATTTTGACAGTAATGATTCGATTTCAGCTTGGAATTCGCTGTTTTGCTGTTTTTGTCCCTGTTGTTGTTGTTCCTCCATTTGTCGGGGAGCACTTGTGTTGTTTTGCGTACTCAAGGTATCTAAACGTTTGAGAATTTCAGTGTCAGTGTTGGAGGGTGCTCCCTTTCTTTCGCACTCAGCTTTTAACTGATAACAGTCCCGTATGTTATGACCTTTTCTTCTGCAATAATCGCATCGATGTTGGGTGTAATGAAATGTTTTCGTTTTTTCAGCACCCTTGCCCTCTGTCACCCACTGGGTTGCTGCAATATGATGCGATTTAGACTGATTGTGTCTATTTTCGATTTTAGATGCCCAGTCTACCACTGCCCTTTAAGTGTTTTCAGCTGGGTCGGCGCCATTCAAAAGAGCTTGTTGAAAAGCAGGCCCTGCATTATTTTGTAGGAATTGAAGTAAAACTTCATGATCCCTATCTGCGTTTTCTAGGCCGGAGTATTCTTTGTACGATTCCCACAAACGCTCTGCATAACTTTCAAATGGTTCTTTATTTGATTGTTTAATGTTAACGATTTTACTCCATTCTGCATGACTGGGTCCTCTCAGATCTAGCAGTGTTTGCTTTAGTCTTTCGTACACTTCTGTGTCAGTTTCACGATCGCGTCTATTTATAATGCTTCCCGTTTTCATTTCCTCATTCAGTTTTGGTCTGAGTTCGTTCGGAATAGTTAAGAGAGCAATTTGCCATACGTCTCTGATCTCTAGATTGTAAACATTGGCCTGTAACATTAAGGTGTCCCAGTAAGGCTGGAATGGACCTCTTCTTGGCATCATGCCAACTATTTTTTTGTGTGAGCTGCATTCTTCACATGTTAAAGGACGACTGATAGTTGTGATGTCATCTTCCGCATTTGTTATTGTCTTAAGAACTGCGACTTGAACAGATTTTTTCGGAACATCGCTAGCTTTTTGCCGCGTCATAACTGGGCTGCGTTCTTTAGTCCTCTGAAAGGGACTATCCCCATGGGCTCGGTTACGAACCTCTCTTGTGTATTTTGCGTACGCTAATGTTACCGCATCATTGTCGCCACTATCCTGTTTTCTTTCCACTTCAAATGGTGAATTTATGGCTGCTTCTTTTATAGCTGATATTGGGAAGCCTGCGTTATTACAACAGTCTTCTAAGGCGGATGCATAATTTTGACCTGATCTGAGTTTTTGTTGGAGATCATTAATCTGCGCTTCCATTGCATCTACCCGTCTTGCCCAGCTTTGCTTTTTATACACAAATGTGTTGACTTGAGCCCTCAACTTTTTTAATTCTTCCGAACGCGATTTCTCTATATCTTTAATGTTTACCATAATTTGCTCGTTTTTCACCATGGTGTCGATGTCGTTACGGCGAAGCAAGTAAACAATAGCGACGGGGTTTTTTTCGGTATTTAGATTTAGATTCTAGTCTCCGACCCTCCGTAGAGTACCATGATAAGATTTCATCATTACTCCATTTTAAATTTAGTCCTTTCTCGCGTAAATGAAAAAGGAGATCTTTGAATTTTATGGCCAGAGCTTCCATTACATTCCTCATCTGCTCTGCCACTATCATGTCCCTGATCCATGATTTTGTCTAATATCTTTAACAGTAGGTATTCCGACCCGTTCTATAAATGTGTCTATATGGGATGTGTCTGTGCTTTCCCTCAAAACTTCTACTAGGCAGAAAGAATGGACTTACCAGAGCTGATGTAGACAGAGAAGTAGAAGAAGCTCAAAACTGATCCTCTGTACCAAACAGGTTGTTGCGCTGAAAAGACGTTACTCGCTCGTTGGAGATCACGGAGGCAGGTCACCACTTGTAAAATGACAGGCAAAACTGCTAAAAATACATAGATTTGCCCCTTGAAGGTCTCTGCGTTGTTCTGTCTTTTCTGAGCACTGAAGTAAAGCAATTATTGTTAATAATTTGCACTTTACAAATTCATCCCGTTATTAATTTTATCTGAGTCCAATTTTATATTAATCTGACTCCAGTTTTAAGTTGACCTCTGATTTAGATTAAAGCTCTAAATTCTTTCTGATTATTCTTTTATTTTAATCATTTAAGTTATTGATTACTCTGAATCCTCTTCTATTCATTTACCTTTTGATCAGTTTCTAATGAGATTCAAACTGATAGTCTTTAATTGGCTTCCTCCTACATTAAAGCTTCAGTTATGATAGAAATGATTCTTAAAATGGGATTCTCCTGCTCGGTTCCTCCAGAGCGGTTTCTCCTATTTTAAAGACCCAGTATTGATATAAATGATTTCAGAGGAATACAGAATAAATCAAAAAGTAACAATTTATTTGCCAGGTAGGATTGAAAACACAAGTTAAAGAAACAAGTCAAAGAACATACCTGGCAGTTGAGAAAAGTACAAGTAATTGCAAAGCATGGGAAATCTGAATGTAGATTCCTATTATTACAGTTACACACATTGAGGTGTGGGATCATCTGACTACAGAGAACCTTGAGCTCTGGGCCAGCTTTCCTTAAATACCCAGAGTGAATACACATTATGTACCAAATGGTATTATCCTTTGATCAATGAGAATTTGGGGTTAAAAGGGTTCTTGGCTTCCTGGTGTTACACATTCAAGGAGGGGTTAGACCTCCGGAATTATTCAGTATTTGGCAAAGACCTTATAACTTTGTTGTCATTAATTTTTACAAACCTGGTTACAAAACACTATACCAGACGCACCGAGACATTTTAAATGATACCAAACATGTTACACAAGTTACATTATTTGTATACATCAGATATGGTCTTTTGTTACATACAGACCTTAGGTGAGTTTGAGGTGATTCTGGGCTGAAGGGGAATGGATGAGGAGAAGAGGGGAGAGAATGGGACAGATGTGTAAGGGCAACAACGAGGTGTGATTTTACAGTCTTCGCTCAGTGGGGTGTGATGCCTCAGGAAGAGTTGCTAATTGTGAGAATGTTCATTTGTTGATTTTCTCAAAGATCACATTTACTCTTTGCCTTTGAATGTAAACACATTGGCACCCCGCCTTACACACACTCACTGACTCAAATGAGATCACGCACACACACTCACTGACACACAGACACACACTCACTGACACACAGACACACACACACACTCACTGACACACAGACACACACACACTGACACACACTCACTGCACACACACACACACACACACACACACACACACACACACACACACACACACACACAGACACTCACTGACATACACACACTCACTGACACACACAGACACACACACACACACTCACTGACACACACACACATTTACTCTCACACACAGACACACACACTCACTAACACACTCACAGACACACACACACTCACTCTTACACTCACACACACGCACTGACACACTTACACTCACACACAGACACACACACACACTCACTGATACACACACACTCACTGACAGACACACACACACACACACACACACTCACTGACACACAGACACACACACACTGACACACACTCACTGACACACACACACACACACACTCACTGACACACACAGACACACTTACACTAACACTTACACTCACACACAGACACACACACTCACTGACACACACATGCACTCACTGACACACACACACTCACTGACACACAACAACAACCGCCATTCGCCACTAAGTGGCGGTGACGTCACCACGACGCTTGTGCCAGGCTATGTGCACGTTAAGGCCACGTGAAGTGTCAAATGCCCGCTGGCAGGAGTTCGAATGACTGAGATGACTGGCTGATGCACCACCTGTGCCCCCTACTGTGCCAACTTGCTGTGGTTTAGCCACCCTGCGCTCTGCTCGTTGTTGTGAGTGTCGCTCCTCTGCCCTCCGTTGTTGTTGGAGGGCGACTGCCTCCAACTGGCCAGCAGCGTCCTTCACAAGCCTGCTGGTACCAGTCATCGGCAAGTCCACTCAGCTCCACATCCTCCTGTACCACATCACTCCATCTCTTCTCCAGCCCGTGCCGCGCACGCTTAGCCCCCTCTATCCGGCCGAACAGAAACTGTTTAGGCATGCGGTGGCCAGGCATGCGGGCTACATGACCAAGCCAACACAACCTTGCCTGCCATAGGAGCTCACCGATGGGACTTTGTCCACATCTTTCAAAGATTTGTGAGCTCCTCACACAATCCAGCCTTGTTAAACCCAGGATGGATCTTAGGCAGGCCAGCCTAAATGTTTCTAACCGGCGATGATGTTCCATTAGGGGGGTCCACGTTTCGCAAGCATAGAGAAGGGAGGGAGTGACCGTGGCCGAGAATACCTTAAGCATCGTGCGGAGAGACAAACCTTGTAGCTTCCACACAGCGTTACGCAACCGATGAAAAGAAAATGCCGCTCGACTGATTCGGAGTGAGACCTCTGCTGTCAAACCGGAGCTGGTCATAAGCACACTTCCCAGGTATGGAAAACACTCCACTCTCTCCACAACTGCCCCATCACCAATTGGGAGCTGTGGGGGTGGAGTGTCTGATGGTACATAATACACAGGAAGGTGCTTAGTTTTGGTTGGGCTGATGATAAGGCCCCATCTCTTGGTGGCAAGCTCCAGGTTCATCAGCAGCACCCCCAATTCCTCCTCTGAGTGAGCAGCAATCACCAGATCATCAGCATACATAATGTGGTTGACCAATAGGGAGCCATCCCTTGACCGCACCCGGGCATCGATCAACATCCCATTATATCTGTACCAGATGGAAATTCCTCCAGTACAGCCATCGAAGGCTTCATGAACCACGTGGTCGAAATAGATATTAAATAATGTGGGAGCCAGAGGACATCCCTGTTGCACTCCAAAGTGAACAGGGAATGGCTCTGACTCCTGACCACGTAGTTTTACCCGGGCCCGCTCGCCATCATGAAGGTCCTTAATGATCGCGAGCAGTGGGTCTGGGAAAGTACGAAGAACAACCCAGAGCCCAGGCCTACTGATGGCCTTGACCAGGTCAATAAAGCAGAGATGTAGGTCTTGCTGGAATTCCCTACACCTCTGCTGTAGCAGACGGACAGAGAATATGGCATTCGTGCAAGACCGCCCCTTCCTGAAACCACACTGGGGCTCCGCAAGTCTCTCCTCAGCGTGTTGAATAATCCTTGCCAGGACCTTTCCCGGCACACTGAGGAGTGAGATGCCCCTATAGTTATTACAATCTGAGCGGTCCCCCT
>NC_068283.1:3519109-3524109 GCF_025860055.1 Xyrauchen texanus
CAAGCCTCCTCAAAGAGGCCGATCTTGACACTGCTGGTACCAGTCGTCGGCAAGTCCACTCAGCTCCAGATCCTCCTGTACCACATCACCCCATCTCTTCTCCAGCCCGTGCCGCGCCCGCTTAGCCCCCTCTATCCGGCCAAACGATAATTGTTTAGGCATGCGGTGGCCGGGCATGCGGGCTACATTACCCAGCCAATGCAACCTTGCCTGCCGGAGGAGCTCACCGATGGGACTTTGTCCACATCTTTCAAAGACTTGTGAGCTCCTCACACAATCCAGCCTGGTTAAACCCAGGATGGATCTTAGGCAGGCCAGCCTAAATGTTTCTAGCCGGCGATGATGTTCCATTAGGGGGGTCCACATTTCGCAAGCATAGAGAAGGGAGTGAATGACCGTGGCCGAGAATACTTGAAGCTTTGTGCAGAGCTACAAACCGGGTAGCTTCCACACAGCATTACGCAGCCGATGAAAAGATAATGGCGCTCGACTGATTCGGAGTGAGACCTCTGCTGTCAAAACCGGAGCTGGTCATAAGCACACTTCCCAGGTATGGAAAACACTCCACTCTCTCCACAACTGCCCCATCACCAATTGGGAGCTGTGGGGGTGTAGTGTCCGTTGGTACATAATACCCAGGAAGGTGCTTAGTTTTGGTTGGGCTGATGGTCAGGCCCCATCTCTTAGTGGCAAGCTCCAGGTTCATCAGCAGCGCCTCCAACTCCTCCTCTGAGTGAGCAGCAATCACCAGATCATCAGCATACATAATGTGGTTGACCAATAGGGAGCCATCCCTTGACCGCACCCGGCATCGATCAACCTCCCATTATATCTGTACCAGATGGAAATTCCTCCAGTACAGCCATCGAAGGCTTTACGAACCACATGGTCAAAATAGATATTAAATAATGTGGGGGCCAGAGGACATCCCTGTCGCACTCCAAGGTGAACAGGGAATGGCTCCGACTCCCGACCACGTAGTTTTACCCGGGCCCGCTCACTGAAGGTCCTTAATAATCGCGAGCAGCGGGTCTGGGACTCCGAAAGCACAAAGAACAACCCAGAGCCCAGGCCTACTGATGGTATCATAGGCCTTGACCAGGTCAATAAAGCAGAGATGTAGGTCTTGCTGGAATTCCCTACACCTCTGCTGTAGCAGACGGACAGAGAATATGGCATCTGTGCAAGACCGCCCCTTCCTGAAACCACACTGGGGCTCCGCAAGTCTCTCCTCAGCGTGCCTGGCAAGGCGATGTTGAATAATCCTTGCCAGGACCTTTCCTGGCACACTGAGGAGTGAGATGCCCCTATAGTTATTACAATCTGAGCGGTCCCCCTTTTAAAGAGAGGGACCACCAGGGCATCCTTCCAATCCTGCGTGAACCCGCCCAGTGATCCAGACTGTTGTTATGATGTCATGTAGGGCAGTCTGTGCACAAACACCACCCTCCCTCAGCATTTCACTGGGGAGATCATCTCTGCCCGGTGCCTTTCCTGGCCTCAGGCTCTGGATCGCCTTCAGTACTTCCTCTAAAGATGGTACCTCAGCCAGCCACCCACAAGGAGTGACTTCTTCCTTCAATATTTGTGGCACCGCGAGCCCCAGCAGGGTCATCCCCACTTTGTCCCACAATGTTTTCCAGGCTTAGGGACTTCCCCTCCCCCAGGACCTCACAGAAATGCTCAGCAAATCTGTAAACCTGTTTCTGGGGGTCGGAGATTGGATCACCATTCTTTCCCCTAATGATGGTAATAGGTGTGGCGCTGCAAGTAACTTTTTTGATAGAATTAAAGAGCGATTTGTGATCGTGGGCCACTGAGGCAGACTCCATCTCCTCAGCAACCCGCGACCACCAACCATCTTTGCCACGCCTCACGGCTCTCCGAACCTCTGAGCGAAGGCTGCGGTAATCCTCCTCATTCTCTGATGTGGGATGCTGTAGACGATGAGAGTGGGCCTGTCGCTTTTTCTCAGCCAGCCTGAACACCTCCTCTGTCAGCCAGGGTTTCTGAGGAGGTCTGGACCATGTGCTCAAAACTGCCATTGCAGTTACATGAGCCACAGCCCTAAACCTCGCCATTTCCCCTCGACATCCGGAGGAGTGGGGGACGATGCCAACTCCAGCTGCAAGCGATGCTGAAATTCTCGCTTGCAACTTTCATCAGCTAGCCTAGACCAGGCCACTATGGGTTTGAAAGGGGCCCTGGGTTTACACCCACCACCGGAGTGGAAGAATGGCAGGTGCATCTTACAGATGACAAGTCGATGGTCAGTGGGCAGATCAGATCCACGGTAGGTCCTGGTGTCAAGGACATGGGCCCGCATCCGCTGTTCTGTCACTATGTAGTCCAGCAGATGTTCTTGCTTGGACCCGGCATGCATCCATGATGTTGTGTGGATGCACCAATGACGGAACAGTGTGTTGGTAATTACAAGCCCATGGGCTGCACAAAAATCTAGCAGCCTCCTGCCATTGTTATTGAGCTGATCAGGCCCATGTATTCCAATCACTCCTGACCAGGTGCTAGCATCATGACCAACTCGGGCATTGAAATCACCCAACATGATGATTCTATCCCGAGGGGCCACTTTAGCCAACACCTGTGACAGGAGGTCATAGAAGGCATCTGACTCATCGGTCTTTCCCGCATCCCTCCACGGATGTTCGTCTTCGGTGGGGGCATAAATAACCACGACCACCACTCGCTCTCTGGTTGATGGGAAGGCGAATCCAAAGTAACCTGGGGCTCACAGCTTCCCACACCTCGCCGCCACGCTCCCACGCTGCCTTCATTCTCTTGTTCAGAAGAAGAGCCACTCCCTGTTGTTTGGCAGTCGCCTGCCCCGAGTAGAGGACAGTCGACCCCTCATAGTGGCAGGAGCCAGAGCCGGTCCACCGGACCTCCTGAACACCACAGAGATCCAGGCGGTTCCGGTCCAGCTCCCAACAGAGGAGTGGCAGCCTCTCCTCCGCTGTGAGCGTTCGAACATTCCACGTGGCCATCCGTAGTGGCTTTTTGTTGTTTCTGGAGGAGCCCCGAGGGTGAGGATTCAGTGTCCTGGCTCTGCCTGATGGAGTTTGGCCAGGAGACGTCATAGACGCCTGTCCCCCCAGGGCCTCCGGCACTAGCTTAATTATATCTCGTGGTTTAGTGGTAATGAGATTGAGGGTAGAGGGGTTACCAGCCCCTCGCACCCGTCCAGAGCCCCCATTTGGCCGCTGTAAAGCACCATGACAGACAGACATGACACACACACACACACACACACACTAACTGACACACACACACTAACTGACACACACACTCACTGACACAGACATTCACTGCCTGACACACAGACACACACACACACTCACACTCAGACACACACACACAAAGACACACACACTCACTGACACATACACACACAACACACGCACTCTGACACACACACACTCAGACACACACACACTCACTGACACACACACACTAACTGACACACACAAACACACTCACACTCACACACAGACACACACACGTTCACTGACACACAGACACACGCACGTTCAATCACTCACTGACTCACTCACTCACTCACTCACTCACTCACTCACTCACACACTCACTCACTGACACACACACACACACTTACACTCACACACAGACACAGACACACACACACTCACTGACACACACACACACACTCACTGACTGACACACACACACTTACACTCACACACAGACACACACACACACTCACTGACACACACACTTACACTCACACACTGACACACACACACACACACTCACACACATGTTGTGTTTCCATGTTTTATGGGGACTTTCCATAGACATAATGGTTTTTATACTGTAAAAACTTTATATTCTATCCCCTAAACCTAACCCTACCCCTAAACCTAACCCTCACAGAAAACATTCTGCATTTTTACATTTTCAAAAAACATAATTTAGTATGATTTATAAGCTGTTTTCCTCATGGGGACCGACAAAATGTCCCCACAAGGTCAAAAATTTCAGGTTTTACTATCCTTATGGGGACATTTGGTCCCCACAAAGTGATAAATACACGCTCACACTCACTGACACACACTCACACACACTGACTGACACACACACACACACTCACTGACACACACATTCACTGACTGACACACAGCACACACACACACTCACTTACACTCACACTCAGACACACACACACACACACAGACACACACACTCACTGACACACACACACACGCACACAGACACACACACACACTCACACTCACACTCAGACACACACACACTCACTGACACACACACACACACAGACACACACACTCACTGACACATACACACACACACAGACACACACACACACACACACTCACACTCACACTCAGACACACAAACCCACACACTCACTGACACACACACACACACACACAGACACACACACACTCACACACTGACACACACACACTCAGACACACACACACTCACTGACACACACACACACACACACACAGACACACACACGTTCACTGACACACAGACACACACACTTTCACTCACTCACTCACTCACTCACTCACTCACTGACACACACACACTCACTGACACACACACACACACTTACACACACACAGACACACACACACACTCACTGACACACACACACACACACACACATACTCACACACAGACACACACACACTCACTGACACACACACACACACTCACACACACACTCACTGACACACACACACACACACACAATCACTCACTCACTCACAGACACACACTCACACACAGACACACACACTCACTGACACACACACAGACACACACACATTCACTGACACACACACACTCACTCACACACACACTCACTGACTGACACACACACTTACACCCACACACAGACACACACACTCACTGACACACACACACATACACTCACTGACACACACACACACACACACACACTGACTGACACACACACACTCACTGAC